>NC_092088.1:35689490-35706990 GCF_045679555.1 Salvelinus alpinus
GAGAGAGAGAGGTAAGGGGTAGAGAGAGAGAGAGAGAGAGGTAGGGGGTAGAGAGAGAGAGGTAGGGGGTAGAGAGAGAGACAGAGGTAGGGGGTAGAGAGAGAGAGAGGTAGGGGGTAGAGAGAGAGAGAGGTAGGGGGTAGAGAGAGAGGGGTAGGGGGTAGAGAGAGAGGTAGGGGGTAGAGAGGGAGAGAGGTAGGGGGTAGAGAGAGAGAGGTAGGGGGTAGAGAGAGAGGTAGGGGGTAGAGAGAGAGAGGGGTAGGGGGTAGAGAGAGAGAGAGTAGGGGTAGAGAGAGAGAGAGAGAGGTAGGGGGTAAAGAGAGAGAGAGAGAGGTAGGGGGTAAAGAGAGAGAGAGAGAGGTAGGGGGTAGAGAGAGGGAGGTAGGGGGTAGAGAGAGAGGGGTAGGGGGTAGAGAGAGAGAGGTAGGGGGTAGAGAGAGAGAGGGAGGTAGGGGGTAGAGAGAGAGAGAGGTAGGGGGTAGAGAGAGAGAGAGGTAGGGGGTAGAGAGAGAGAGGGGTAAGGGGTAGAGAGAGGTAGGGGGTAGAGAGAGAGGTAGGGGGTAGAGAGAGAGAGGTAGGGGGTAGAGAGAGGTAGGGGGTAGAGAGAGAGAGAGAGAGGTAGGGGGTAGAGAGAGAGGGGTAGGGGGTAGAGAGAGAGAGAGGTAGGGGGTAGAGAGAGAGAGAGGGGTAAGGGGTAGAGAGAGGTAGGGGGTAGAGAGAGAGGTAGGGGGTAGAGAGAGAGAGAGGTAGGGGGTAGAGAGAGAGACAGAGGTAGGGGGTAGAGAGAGAAAGAGGTAGGGGGTAGAGAGAGAGAGGTAGGGGGTAGAGAGAGAGGGGTAGGGGGTAGAGAGAGAGGTAGGGGGTAGAGAGGGAGAGAGGTAGGGGGTAGAGAGAGAGAGGTAGGGGGTAGAGAGAGAGGTAGGGGGTAGAGAGAGAGGGGTAGGGGGTAGAGAGAGAGAGGTAGGGGTAGAGAGAGAGAGAGAGAGGTAGGGGGTAAAGAGAGAGAGAGAGAGGTAGGGGGTAAGAGAGAGAGAGAGAGGTAGGGGGTAGAGAGAGGGAGGTAGGGGGTAGAGAGAGAGGGGTAGGGGGTAGAGAGAGAGAGAGGTAGGGGGTAGAGAGAGAGAGAGGGAGGTAGGGGGTAGAGAGAGAGAGAGAGAGGTAGGGTGTAGAGAGAGAGAGAGAGAGGTAGGGGGAAGAGAGAGAGGTAGGGGGTAGAGAGAGAGAGAGAGAGAGGTAGGGGGTAGAGAGAGAGAGAGAGGTAGGGGGTAGAGAGAGAGAGAGAGGTAGGGGGTAGAGAGAGAGAGAGAGGTAGGGGGTAGAGAGAGAGAGAGGTAGGGGGTAGAGAGAGAGAGAGAGAGAGGTAGGGGGTATAGAGAGAGAGAGAGGTAGGGGGTAGAGAGAGAGAGAGAGGGGGTAGAGAGAGAGAGAGGTAGGGGGTAGAGAGAGAGAGAGGTATGGGGTAGAGAGAGAGAGAGAGAGGTAGGGGGTAGAGAGAGAGAGAGAGAGGTAGGGGGTAGAGAGAGAGAGAGAGAGAGGTAGGGGGTAGAGAGAGAGAGAGAGAGAGAGGTAGGGGGTAGAGAGAGAGGTAGGGGGTAGAGAGAGAGAGAGAGAGAGAGAGAGGTAGGGGGTAGAGAGAGAGAGGTAGGGGGTAGAGAGAGAGAGAGAGGTAGGGGGTAGAGAGAGAGAGAGAGGTAGGGGGTAGAGAGAGAGAGAGAGTCATGCTCAACATGAGCTCCTGATATATTTGATTTTTTTGGTTTTTAGAATGAGATAAACACTCTAATCGAAGAAGAATTCCAGACAAGAAGTGATGAACAACAACTCTATACATTCAGAATAGAAAAAAAAGTAACTTGGCGCCTCAAGTTAAGAAGTTTTGAGTCTAGCTAGCTAGCTACACAACAAAGACCCAGCCAGCAGACTAACAAGCTAGCCATAAGAAACGAGCTAGAACAAAACTAGCAAGGTCAGTTAATACAACTACATCAAACGACCAAACTGAGTGAGTAAAACAAAAAGGAGCACGGACTAACTGTAAACATATCTTCAGTCTTTTGTGTGAGGATTTTTCACTATTTTTGCTGTTTTTTGAAAGTAGCGCGAACAGCAGACGAACAAATCGGTTGCCATGGCAACGGGGCAGCAGAACAGCGCAGCAGTAGCGGTAGTAGCAGAGCGCACAGACACCATGTCCCCACTCCCCCTCAGCGCAGAATCCATTCTCTACCCAAAAAAGGTCAAAAATGACACAATGAGGAAAGCTTTCAAACAGAAACTACTAGAGAAGAGGCCAGAAACCCTTTTTGCAGACCTCTACAAAAACGGTGACGTGAGTAATCTCATCTTCCTCACTGACCAGCCAAATGCATGGCGCTCAGCAGTCTGCTCTCACTACCCATGCATAAAGAAAGAGGGAATCTGTAATGGGTGGAAGCTGAAAATCAAAGAGACAGACGACCCTGACAGCACCATGATAACAATCAACCTCTACAAGACTGGGACTGTCATGGTGCAAGGTAACATCAGGCTGTTTGAAACAGACTTTCAGACCATTAAGGAGAGAGCGGAGAGAGAGAAGGACACCACCAGTGACATGCCCTCCCACAACACAAACTCCACCCTCACCCCTACCCTCCCCACCCAAAAAGGCACATCCAGCACCTCTCTTTCCACCATAGTGGAGGACACGCCCCAGGAGGAGAGCGACCCCCTCAGTGCAGAGCAGGCTCAGGCCCTCCTCACCACCATGGCTGCCATGAGGGATGAGTTCACCAAACTGGAGGGGGAGGTGGTCCTGCTCAGGGAGAGCGTGAGCAAACAGCAACCAGACAACCACACCTTAGAGGAGCTCCTAACCAAGGTGAGGACAGAGCAGGACAGCAGCCTTGCAACACAGCTGAAAGAGGTTCAGCAAGAGAGAGACGGACTCAAGAGAGAGCTGGCTGATCTAACAAAGGAGGTGAGAGAGCTCCAAAAAGACAGGCAGAGCAGCAATAAGGAGCTGACCGCACTAAGAGAGGAGCTGCAGGAGAGAAAGAGAGCAGAGGACAGGCTGCAGGAGCAGATAGATCACCACCCTATGACCTGCCCTCACACAGCAGAGGAGCCCAGCTCAACCAGCCAGACTTCCCCAGCCCTGGCTGCTGCACCCCTCCTCCCCAACCCACAGAACAGCCTCCCACTGACAGTGGCACCCACACAGACCAGCCACACCCCAGCTCCAACACCCACCAGCCCCCCCTCTGCCCCCCCCAGTCCAGAAGAAACACTGGCTGACATCGTCCTGTTAATGGACTCAAATGGGAAGTATGTTCAGGAGAAGAAACTTTTCCCTAGACACAAAACGAGAAAGGTGTGGTGCCCAACAACGCAAAGTGCCATGGAGCTGCTTGATAAGAACCATCTCGGGTCGCCAAGCCACATAATCATACATACCGGAAGCAACGACCTGCGTGCTCAGCAGGAGAGGGTGGCGACTTCACTACGGGGAGTGATTGAGAAGGCCTCCGCAATCTTCCCCAACTCAAGAATCATAGTGTCAACCCTTCTACAGAGGAGGGACTTCCACCCTGCCACAATCCAAAGAATAAATGCCAGCCTATCCCGGGACTGTGCCCTGCGACCCAATGTACACCTGGCCCACCATCCCACCCTCGATCTGGACTGTCTCTATGACCATGTTCACCTGTACAGGGAGACAGTCCCCATCCTTGCCAAGACTCTCAAGGACGTCGCTCTAAACCGCAGCCCGACCTCTCCACCCAGGAACAGCGGAGCAATCTCCACCCCGCCGAGATCACTGAGACAACATCCCGGACCAGCACCCTGGACCCCCCAGCCACGACCACAGCACCACCAACCTCAATGCCCACCACAGCCAGCGCAGCACAGACCACCCCAGCCCAGCTTCAGAGCCACCCAGATGAGGCCTACCACCCCCCTCCTCCCCACCGCAGACCCACACCTGGAGGAGCCACAGCCCAGCAGGCAGAGCTACGCACAGGCTGTGAGAGGAGCAACTGGCCCAGCCCCCACCAACCAAATGAGTGACATTAAACAAATGCTGAGTCTACTATGCTCACATGTGATGGGCCGAGGGTCATGGTAAGATGAGCACAAGAACTCCACCATTCTCACACTACATCCACCCAAGTGGCATGACACAAATTCTATCTTAAATGATAAACAAATCACATTTGCAAAATAAGAGTTTACTTTAATTGAAAAATCCTATTTTAATGGTTCTTCTTGGATTGTGAGTGTTTGTCTCATTTTGAAAGGTAAAGAAAAGAGAAGAAAAAAAAAGTTATGAAGTCTTTTTACGTTGCATGTTGGAATATACAAGGATTGAAGTCCTCTGCTTTTGGGCTAAAGAGCAGAAACCCAGACTTCCTGAAAGAAATTGATGATGTTGATATTTTAGTACTACAGGAAACATGGTGCAGAGGTGATGTTTCCACTGGCTGTCCACTAGGTTATAGGGAGATAATCATACCATCCACTAAATTAAAAGGAATCAAACAGGGCAGAGACTCAGGGGGAATGCTAATATGGTATAAATCTGAACTAATTAATTCAATCGAATTGATCAAAACAGGAGAATTCTTTATCTGGTTAAAAATCAACAAGGAGGCTATCTTGACAGATAAAAACGTCTTCCTCTGTGCCACATACATTCCCCCCTCAGAGTCACCCTACTTCAACGAAGAGAGCTTCTCCATTCTAGAGGGAGAGATTAGTCACCTTCAGGCCCAAGGCAACGTACTGGTCTGTGGAGACCTGAATGCTAGAATAGCAGAAGAACAAGACACTATTAACAGTCATGGGGATAAACACCTACCAGGAAGCAATAACCTTTCCCTCCCCACATACCCCCACAGAAACAACTATGACAAAGTGAAAAACAAAAATGGATTACAGCTCCTGAGGCTCTGTCGAACACTGGGTCTGTACATAGTCAATGGCAGGCTGAGAGGAGACTCTTTTGGTAGGTACACCTACAGCTCATCCCTTGGCAGCAGCACTGTAGACTACTTCCTCACCGACCTAAACCCAGAATCTCTCAGAGCCTTCACAGTCAGCCCACTAACACCTCTCTCAGACCACAGTAAAATCACAGTGTATCTGAGAAGAGCAGAACCCAACCATGAAGCATCATGGCCCAATAAATTACATGGTACTAAACAAGCCTATAGATGGAGTGCAAACAGTACAGACATCTACCAAAAAGCAATTAGTAGCCAAAAAATACAATCTCTCCTGGACAACTTTTTAGCCTTAACATTCTCCTTCAGCAATGAAGGTGTAAATTTGGCCATTAGGAACATAAACTTTATATTTGACAAATTAGCCTCCTTGGCTAATCTAAAGAAGCATAAGAGCAAACCAAAAATAACAGATAATGAAAAATGGTTTGATAATGATTGCAAAAATCTAAGAAAGTCATTGAGAAATATATCTAATCAAAAACACAGAGAACCAGACAACAAAAATATACGCCTTCAATATGGGGAAACACTGAAGCAATACAAACGCACCCTAAGAACAAAAAAGGAACAGCACATTAGAAATCAGCTGGATGGAATTGAGGAATCCATAGAATCAAACCACTTCTGGGAGAATTGGAATAAATTAAACAAACCTCATCATGAGGAGTTGGCTATCCAAAATGGGGATATGTGGAGAAATCACTTTGCAAACCTCTACAGCAATATAACAAAGAGCCCAGAACAAAAAGATATACAAGAAAAATTACAAATCCTTGAATTAGCAGTCAAAGACTATCAGAATCCTGTGGATACCCCAATTACAGAAGAAGAATTATTGGAAAAAATATGCAATCTCCAACCCAAAAAGGCCTGTGGTGCTGATGGGATTTTAAATGAAATGATCAAATATACAGACCACAAATTCAAATTGGCTATACTCAAACTCTTCAACATTATCCTCACTGCAGGTATTTTCCCCGATATTTGGAACCAGGGACTGATCACACCAATCTATAAAAATTGAGACAAATTTGACCCAAATAATTACAGAGGAATATGCGTTAACAGCAACTTGGGGAAAATTCTCTGCAGTATTATAAATAGCAGACTACATCATTTCCTTGACGAACACAACGTCCTGAGCAGAAGCCAGATTGGATTTCTAAAAAATTATCGTACAACAGACCACATTTACACCCTCCACACTCTAATTGATAAACAAGTTAACCAAAACAAAGGCAAAATCTACTCGTGTTTTGTAGATTTCAAGAAAGCATTTGATTCAATTTGGCACGAAGGTCTTTTTTATAAACTAATAGAAAGTGGTATTGGAGGGAAAACATATGATTTTATTAAATCAATGTACACTAAAAACAAATGTGCGGTTAAAATTGGCAACAAGCAAACAGACTTCTTCTCTCAGGGGCGGGGAGTGAAACAGGGCTGCCCAATAAGTCCAACATTATTTAACATCTACATGAATGAATTGGCAAAAACATTAGAAGAATCGACAGCACCTGGTATCACCCTACACAACACTGAAATCAAGTGTCTGCTGTACGCAGATGACCTGGTGCTGCTGTCTCCCACTAAAGAGGGGTTACAGCAACACCTAGATCATCTTCACAGGTTCTGTCAGACTTGGGCTCTGACCGTTAACCTAAAAAAAACAAATATAATGATATTCCAAAAAAGGTCCGGAAATAAGGATGACAAATATAAATTCTATTTGGACACAGTTCTATTAGAACACACCAAAAACTACACATATCTAGGACTAAATATCAGCAACACAGGTAGCTTTCACATGGCTGTGAATGAGCTGAGAGACAAAGCAAGAAGAGCATTCTATGCCATTAAAAGGAACATCAAAATTGAAATTCCAATTAGAATCTGGCTCAAAATTTTTCAATCAGTTATAGAACCAATTGCTCTATATGGCAGTGAAGTATGGGGTCCACTCTCTAATAATGAATTTACTAAATGGGACAAACATCCAATTGAAGTATTGCATGCAGAGTTTTGCAAGACTGTATTGCAAGTACAAAGAAAAACTCCAAATAACGCATGTAGGGCAGAATTGGGCCAATATCCCCTCCTCATTCGAATAGAAAAAAGAGCCATCAAATTTTACAACCATCTAAAAACAAGTGACCCTAAAACATTCCATCACACAGCTCTACAATGTCAAGAGATGAAACCAGAGAAGAGTCCCCTCAGCCAGCTGGTTCTGAGGCTCAGTTCACCAACCCAAACCAACCCCATAGAGCCTCGGGACAGCCCTCAGAAAATCTGGCCCAACCAAATCATCACAAAACAAAAAGAAAAATATATAACCTATTGGAAAGACACCACAAAAAATCAAAGTAAACTTCAATGCTATTTGGCTCTAAACAGACAGTACATGGTGGCAGACTATCTGACCACTGTGACTGATAGAAAACTGAGGAAAACATTGACTAGGTACAGACTCAGTGAGCACAGTCTGGCTATAGAGACCGGTCGTCACAGACAAACCTGGCTGCCCAGGGAGGACAGGCTGTGCTCACTCTGCTCCAGGGGAGAGGTAGAGACAGAAGTGCATTTCCTACTACACTGTGACAAATACTCAGACCTAAGAGCATATTTCTTTCCCAAAATTATAATTCAATACAAAGAATTTGAAACTATAAAAGATGAAGAAAAATTCAAATATTTGTTGGGTGAAAAGCCAAAATGTGCAGTTTTGGCAGCCAAATATGTGTCCTCCTGCCACAGCCTGAGGGACAGCCAGTGAAAAATGCAAAGTAATGTTGATAATATTTCCCATTTAGCTTAGTTTTGTTTTGTCTTTCGTACCAGGTCATGTGTCTTCTCAGTCATGTTGACACTGGTCTACTACTGTTGCTTTAATGTATTGTTGTTCTGATTAATATTGTTGTTGTAGCTGTTATTAATGGTAATCCCATGTCCACTACTACTATTATTATTACTGTTAGTCCCACCATTTATTTATATATAAATATATATATATTTTGTGTATATATATACATATATATTTTATTTAAATTTTTCGATATGTATACTTTGACAATGTAAGTAATAATAACTTGCCATGTCAATAAAGTCAATTGAATTGAATTGAATTGAGAGGTAGGGGGTAGAGAGAGAGGTAGGAGGTAGAGAGAGAGGTAGGGGCTAGAGAGAGAGGTAGGAGGTAGAGAGAGAGGTAGGGGGCAGAGAGAGATGTAGGAGGTAGAGAGAGAGGTAGGGGGTAGAGAGAGAGAGACAGAGAGAGGTAGGGGGTAGAGAGAGAGAGACAGAGAGAGGTAGGGGGTAGAGAGAGAGGTAGGGGGTAGAGAGAGAGAGGTAGGGGGTAGAGAGAGAGAGGTAGGGGGTAGAGAGAGAGAGGTAGGGGGTAGAGAGAGAGAGGTAGGGGGTAGAGAGAGAGAGAGGTAGGGGGTAGAGAGAGAGAGGGGTAGGGGGTAGAGAGAGAGAGGTAGGGGGTAGAGAGAGGTAGGGGGTAGAGAGAGAGAGAGGGTAGAGAGAGAGAGAGAGAGGGGGGTAGAGAGAGAGAGAGAGGGGGTAGAGAGAGAGAGAGGGGGTAGAGAGAGATAGAGAGAGGGGGTAGAGAGAGAGAGAGAGGTAGGGGGTAGAGGTAGAGAGAGAGAGAGTAGGGGGTAGAGGTAGAGAGAGAGAGAGGTAGGGGGTAGAGGTAGAGAGAGAGAGAGAGGTAGGGGGTAGAGAGAGAGAGAGGGGTAGGGGGTAGAGAGAGAGAGAGAGAGAGGTAGGGGGTAGAGAGAGAGAGAGAGAGTAGGGGGTAGAGAGAGAGAGAGAGAGAGAGAGGTAGGGGGTAGAGAGAAAGAGAGAGAGAGAGGTAGGGGGTAGAGAGAGAGAGAGAGGTAGGGGGTAGAGAGAGAGAGAGAGAGGTAGGGGGTAGAAAAAGAGAGAGAGAGGTAGGGGGTAGAGAGAGAGAGAGAGAGGTAGGGGGTAGAGAGAGAGAGAGAGAGGTAGGGGTAGAGAGAGAGAGAGAGAGTAGGGGTAGAGAGAGAGAGAGGTAGGGGGTAGAGAGAGAGAGAGAGAGAGGTAGGGGGTAGAGAGAGAGAGAGAGGTAGGGGGTAGAGAGAGAGAGTAGGGGCAGAGAGAGAGAGAGGTAGGGGGTAGAGAGAGAGGAAGGGGGTAGAGAGAGAGAGAGAGTAGGGGGTAGAGAGAGAGAGAGAGAGAGGTAGGGGGTATAGAGAGAGAGAGAGAGAGAGTAGGGGGTAGAGAGAGAGACAGAGAGAGAGAGAGAGAGAGTAGGGGGTAGAGAGAGAGGGAGAGGTAGGGGGTAGAGAGAGAGAGGTAGGGGGTAGAGAGAGAGAGAGAGGTAGGGGGTAGAGAGAGAGAGGTAGGGGGTAGAGAGAGAGAGAGGTAGGGGGTAGAGAGAGAGAGAGAGAGGTAGGGGTAGAGAGAGAGAGGTAGGGGGTAGAGAGAGAGAGAGAGGTAGGGGGTAGAGAGAGAGAGAGAGGTAGGGGGTAGAGAGAGAGAGAGAGAGGTAGGGGGTAGAGAGAGGGAGAGGTAGGGGGTAGAGAGAGAGAGGGGTAGGGGGTAGAGAGAGAGAGGTAGGGGGTAGAGAGAGAGAGAGAGAGAGAGAGGTAGGGGGTAGAGAGAGAGAGAGAGGAGGTAGGGGGTAGAGAGAGAGAGAGAGAGGTAGGGGTAGAGAGTGAGAGAGAGAGAGAGGTAGGGGTAGAGAGTGAGAGGTAGGGGGTAGAGAGAGAGAGGTAGGGGGTAGAGGAGAGAGAGGTAGGGGGTAGAGAGAGAGAGAGGTAGGGGGTAGAGAGAGAGAGAGGTAGGGGGTAGAGAGAGGGAGAGGTAGGGGGTAGAGAGAGAGAGAGGGGTAGGGGGTAGAGAGAGAGGTAGGGGGTAGAGAGAGAGAGGGGTAGGGGGTAGAGAGAGAGGTAGGGGGTAGAGAGAGAGAGAGGAAGGGGTAGAGAGAGAGGTAGGGGGTAGAGAGAGAGAGAGGTAGGGGGTAGAGAGAGAGAGAGGTAGGGGGTAGAGAGAGAGAGAGAGAGAGGTAGGGGGTAGAGAGAGAGAGAGAGGTAGGGGGTAGAGAGAGAGAGATAGGGGCAGAGAGAGAGAGAGGTAGGGGGTAGAGAGAGAGAGAGGTAGGGGGTAGAGAGAGGGAGAGGTAGGGGGTAGAGAGAGAGAGAGAGAGGTAGGGGGTAGAGAGAGAGAGAGGTAGGGGGTAGAGAGAGAGAGAGAGAGGGGGTTGAGAGAGAGAGGTAGGGGGTAGAGAGAGAGAGAGGTATGGGGTAGAGAGAGAGAGGTAGGGGGTAGAGAGAGGTAGGGGGTAGAGAGAGAGAGAGGGTAGAGAGAGAGAGAGAGGGGGGTAGAGAGAGAGAGAGAGGGGGTAGAGAGAGAGAGAGAGGGGGTAGAGAGAGATAGAGAGAGGGGGTAGAGAGAGAGAGAGAGGTAGGGGGTAGAGGTAGAGAGAGAGAGGTAGGGGGTAGAGGTAGAGAGAGAGAGGTAGGGGGTAGAGGTAGAGAGAGAGAGAGAGAGGTAGGGGGTAGAGAGAGAGAGAGGGGTAGGGGGTAGAGAGAGAGAGAGAGAGAGAGGTAGGGGGTAGAGAGAGAGAGAGAGAGGTAGGGGGTAGAGAGAGAGAGAGAGAGAGAGAGGTAGGGGGTAGAGAGAAAGAGAGAGAGAGAGGTAGGGGGTAGAGAGAGAGAGAGAGGTAGGGGGTAGAGAGAGAGAGAGAGAGGTAGGGGGTAGAAAAAAGAGAGAGAGAGGTAGGGGGTAGAGAGAGAGAGAGAGAGAGGTAGGGGGTAGAGAGAGAGAGAGAGAGGTAGGGGTAGAGAGAGAGAGAGAGAGGTAGGGGTAGAGAGAGAGAGAGGTAGGGGGTAGAGAGAGAGAGAGAGAGAGGTAGGGGGTAGAGAGAGAGAGAGAGGTAGGGGGTAGAGAGAGAGAGATAGGGGCAGAGAGAGAGAGAGGTAGGGGGTAGAGAGAGAGAGGAAGGGGGTAGAGAGAGAGAGAGAGGTAGGGGGTAGAGAGAGAGAGAGAGAGAGGTAGGGGGTATAGAGAGAGAGAGAGAGAGAGGTAGGGGGTAGAGAGAGAGACAGAGAGAGAGAGAGAGAGAGAGGTAGGGGGTAGAGAGAGAGGGAGAGGTAGGGGGTAGAGAGAGAGAGGTAGGGGGTAGAGAGAGAGAGGTAGGGGGTAGAGAGAGAGAGAGGTAGGGGGTAGAGAGAGAGAGAGAGAGGTAGGGGTAGAGAGAGAGAGGTAGGGGGTAGAGAGAGAGAGAGAGGTAGGGGGTAGAGAGAGAGAGAGAGGTAGGGGGTAGAGAGAGAGAGAGAGGGTAGGGGGTAGAGAGAGGGAGAGGTAGGGGGTAGAGAGAGAGAGGGGTAGGGGGTAGAGAGAGAGAGAGGTAGGGGGTGAGAGAGAGAGAGAGAGAGAGGTAGGGGGTAGAGAGAGAGAGAGAGAGAGAGAGAGTAGGGGGTGAGAGAGAGAGAGAGAGAGAGGTAGGGGTAGAGAGTAGAGAGAGAGAGAGGTAGGGGTAGAGAGTGAGAGGTAGGGGGTAGAGAGAGAGAGGTAGGGGGTAGAGAGAGAGAGAGGTAGGGGGTAGAGAGAGAGAGAGGTAGGGGGTAGAGAGAGAGAGAGGTAGGGGGTAGAGAGAGGGAGAGGTAGGGGGTAGAGAGAGAGAGAGGGGTAGGGGGTGAGAGAGAGAGAGTAGGGGGTAGAGAGAGAGAGAGGGTAGGGGGTAGAGAGAGAGGTAGGGGGTAGAGAGAGAGAGAGGAAGGGGTAGAGAGAGAGGTAGGGGGTGAGAGAGAGAGAGAGAGGTAGGGGGTAGAGAGAGAGAGAGTAGGGGGTAGAGAGAGAGAGAGAGAGGAGGTAGGGGGTAGAGAGAGAGAGAGGGGTAGGGGGTAGGAGAGAGAGGTAGGGGGTGAGAGAGAGAGGTAGGGGGTAGAGAGAGAGAGAGGGGTAGGGGGTAGAGAGAGAGGTAGGGGGTAGAGAGAGAGAGAGGTAGGGGGTAGAGAGAGAGAAAGAAATAGGGAGAGAGAGAGGTAGGAGGTAGAGAGAGAGGTAGGGGGTAGAGAGAGAGGTAGGAGGTAGAGAGAGAGGTAGGGGGTAGAGAGAGATGTAGGAGGTAGAGAGAGAGGTAGGGGGTAGAGAGAGAGAGACAGAGAGAGGTAGGGGGTAGAGAGAGAGAGACAGGGAGAGGTAGGGGGTAGAGAGAGAGGTAGGGGGTACAGAGAGAGAGGTAGGGGGTAGAGAGAGAGAGGTAGGGGGTAGAGAGAGAGAGGTAGGGGGTAGAGAGAGAGAGGTAGGGGGTAGAGAGAGAGAGAGGTAGGGGGTAGAGAGAGAGAGGGGTAGGGGGTAGAGAGAGAGAGAGAGAGGTAGGGGGTGAGAGAGAGAGAGAGAGAGGTAGGGGGTAGAGAGAGAGAGAGAGAGAGAGAGGTAGGGGGTAGAGAGAAAGAGAGAGAGAGGTAGGGGGTAGAGAGAGAGAGAGAGGTAGGGGGTAGAGAGAGAGAGAGAGAGGTAGGGGGTAGAAAGAAGCTGACCTGAAAGAAGCTAGCTAGCTAACAAGGAGAGAGAGAGAGAGAGAGGTCATGATCAGATGATCAGATGAGCTCCTGCATTTTTCAGCATTTTCTTTAAAAAAGATAGATTTAGAGTTAGTTAAACTTGGATTTTTTGTGGAACTGAGAGAGATACAGCTTCAACTGTATTCAACTGTAACTGACTTGATACAGCTTCAACTAGCACTGACGTGTCAAGTGAGAGGTGTCAAAGACCATTAGCCCAACAATGGCAGGAGAGTCGAATAGTCTACCCCAACCAAATGGAGAGGCCTTAGAAGCTCCCTCCTGCTGTTCAGAGGTAATTAAAATACAGTACCCTGTGAGTGTAAAGAATGATAAGGCAAGAAAAGAGCACAAAATGAAGCTCCTTATGGAAAATCAAGAGACACTTTTTGCTGACTATTACAAAAATGGGAACATCAGCAACCTTATCTTCCACACAAACCATCCCCTGGCATGGCACAGTGCTATATTAGCACACTACCCCTCTGTTAAGAGAGGGGGGGTTAACGAGGGGTGGAAACTCAGGATACTTGACAACGAGGACTCTGAGTCAGCTAACATAAATCTATATAAGTCTGGAACAGTATTGGTACAGGGCAACCCCAAACAGTTTCAGCTGGACTTTCACCTAATCAAAGAATTAGCCCAGCAGGAGAAGCTCTCCCTTGATAAAGATACCCCCACCCCAAGCGGGTCAGACCAGACCTCTTCATCATATAACCCCACAGACGAGCAACCCTCAGCAGACAGTCAACCTCCCAGTACAGAGCACTTCTCCCTCATTGAAATGAAGGATAAATTCACCCAGCTGGAGGTAAGGCAGGTGGAGCTGGAACAGCAGGTGATTACACTCCAGTCAGCACAGACCCAGACAACAGTCCAGCACAACAACCCCTTAACCAGACCAGGAGAGCTGGAGGTGGAGAGAGACATATCTGCACTCTGGACAGTGGTGAGACAACTTCAACAGGAGAAAGAGCAGAAGCAGGAGCAGAACAAAGCACTAGAGGAGAGGATCAGACTGCTGGAGGAGAGGGAGAGGGGGATGGAGGAGAGGATCAGACTGCTGGAGGAGAGGTTGAGGGGGATGGCATGTGACAGAGAACAACCCACTAGGGAGGTGGCCATCCCCACAGAGACGCCAGCAGAACAGCCCACCTCAGCACCGGACAAAAGTCTCGACACCACAGCAGAACAGTCCACACCAGACCCTGACCATAGAGTCAACATCACAGCAGAACAGACAAAAGAAAAAACCCAAGCCCAGCAGCTCTCACCCCCCCTGAGCACCCCCCCTGTCAGCCACCCTGATAGCCCTCCTGACAACCCCCCCACACCCACTGAGAACAAACACAAGACACAGATTGTTCTCCTTATGGACTCAAATGGGAAATATATAGAAGAAAAAAAACTTTTTCCCAAACACAGTGTGTCTAAACTCTGGTGTCCAAACACCCAGCGCGCCCTAGACCTTCTGTCTGAGGACAAACTAGGCTCACCTAGCCACATAATAATACACACAGGCACAAACGACCTGAGAGCAAAGCAGGAAAGGGTGGCCACAGCACTGAAGGGAGTGATTGAAAAAGCTTCTTCTACTTTCCCCAATGCACAAGTGGTTATCTCCACCCTGCTACCACGAAAAGACTTCCACCCTGCTACAATACAGCGGGTAAACGCAAGCATTTCCCGTGACTGTGCCTCAAAACCAAATGTTTTCCTGGCCCACCACTCCACCCTGGACTTGAACAGCCTCTATGACCAGGTCCACCTCTATAAGGCAGCAGTGCCCACCTTTGTCCGGACTCTAAAGGACATCGCTCTCAAACGCAGCCCCAACACTTCACACAGGAGCAACAGATCAATAGACACCCCACCCAGACCAGCGAGACACCCTCCAAGACCTGCAGGACCCCCCCGTGGACCTACACATAGAGGACCCACGCCAAGAGGACTTACATCCAGACCACAGCACCCCCAGACACATCCACACCCCACCCCAACCAATCAACACCCCCCCACATCAACCATGCCCACACCCCATTTAGGCCCCCTCAGATCAGACCTATGCCACTCCTGCCCACCCCATGCACCCCACCCCCGCAAAGAGAGCATCAACATGGAAGTCACACATACGCCCAGGTAGTGAGCGGGCAAACAGGCCCAACCCCCACTCTTACACTCGCCCAAGCCAACGGCATGTACCAGATGCTCAGCAGGCTCTGCTCACACTTACTGGCCTGAGGCCAAACCACACGGCCAACAACATTGGACACTTTATGGAACAAAAAGCCTTCACTATATCATCCTGGAATATCCAAGGCCTGAGGTCATCTGCCTTTGGCCTAAAGAGCAGGAACACGGACTTCACCAAAGAAATCGGTAATGCAGACATTGTCATCCTGCAAGAAACATGGTATAGCGGAGACGGACCCACTGGTTGCCCTCTAGGTTACAGAGAGCTGGTAGTCCCATCCACCAAACTACCAGGTGTGAAACAGGGAAGGGACTCAGGGGGAATGCTAATTTGGTATAGAGCAGACCTAACTCACTCCATTAAATTAATCAAAACAGGAACATTTTACATTTGGCTAGAAATTCAAAAGGAAATTATCTTAACAGAGAAAAATGTCCTCCTGTGTGCTACCTATATCCCCCCACTAGAATCCCCATACTTTAATAAAGACAGCTTCTCCATCCTGGAGGGGGAAATCAATCATTTCCAGGCCCAGGGACATGTATTAGTCTGTGGCGACCTAAATGCCAGAACTGGACAAGAACCTGACACCCTCAGCACACAGGGGGACAAACACCTGCCTGCAGGTGACAGCATTCCCTCCCCCATATGCCCCCCTAGGCACAACTATGACAACATAACCAACAAAAACGGGTCACAACTCCTGCAGCTCTGTCGCACGCTGGGTATGTACATAGTCAATGGTAGGCTTCGAGGGGACTCCTATGGTAGGTTCACCTATAGCTCATCTCTTGGCAGTAGCACTGTAGACTACTTTATCACTGACCTCAACCCAGAGTCTCTCAGAGCGTTCACAGTCAGCCCACTGACACCCCTATCAGACCACAGCAAAATCACAGTCTACTTGAACAGAGCAATACTCAATCATGAGGCATCAAAGCCAAAGGAACTGAGTAACATTAAGAAATGCTATAGATGGAAGGAATGCAGTTTGGAAACCTACCAAAAAACAATTAGGCAACAGCAAATTCAATCCCTTTTAGACAACTTCCTGGGTAAAATGTTCCACTGCAATAGTGAAGGTGTAAACTTGGCAGTAGAAAATCTTAACAGTATATTTGACCTCTCAGCTTCCCTATCAAATCTAAAAATCTCAAATAGAAAACCGAAGAAAATGAACAACAATGACAAATGGTTTGATAAAGAATGCAAAAATCTAAGAAATAAATTGAGGAACCTGTCCAACCAAAAACATAGAGACCCGGAAAACCTGAGTCTACGCCTTCACTACGGTGAATCACTAAAACAATACAGAAATACACTACGGAAAAAGAAGGAACAGCACGTCAGAAATCAGCTCAATGTAATTGAAGACTCCATAGACTCTAACCAATTCTGGGAAAATTGGAAAACACTAAACAAACAACAACACGAAGAATTATCTATCCAAAATGGAGATGTATGGGTAAACCACTTCTCCAATCTTTTTGGCTCTATAACAAAGAATAAAGAACAAAAACATATACATGATCAAATACAAATCCTAGAATCAACTATTAAAGACTACCAGAACCCATTGGATTCTCCAATTACCTTGAATGAGTTACAGGACAAAATAAAAACCCTCAAACCCAAAAAGGCCTGTGGTGTTGATGGTATCCTTAATGAAATGATCAAATATACAGACAACAAATTCCAATTGGCTATACTAAAACTCTTTAACATCGTCCTTAGCTCTGGCATCTTCCCCAATATTTGGAACCAAGGACTGATCACCCCAATCCACAAAAGTGGAGACAAATTTGACCCCAATAACTACCGTGGAATATGCGTCAACAGTAACCTTGGGAAAATACTCTGCATTATCATTAACAGCAGACTCGTACATTTCCTCAATGAAAACAATGTACTGAGCAAATGTCAAATTGGCTTTTTACCAAATTACCGTACAACAGACCATGTATTCACCCTACACACCCTAATTGACAACCAAACAAACCAAAACAAAGGCAAAGTCTTCTCATGCTTTGTTGATTTCAAAAAAGCCTTCGACTCAATTTGGCATGAGGGTCTGCTATACAAATTGATGGAAAGTGGTGTTGGGGGTAAAACATACGACATTATAAAATCCATGTACACAAACAACAAGTGTGCGGTTAAAATTGGCAAAAAACACACACATTTCTTCACACAGGGTCGTGGGGTGAGACAGGGATGCAGCTTAAGCCCCACCCTCTTCAACATATATATCAACGAATTGGCGCGGGCACTAGAACAGTCTGCAGCACCCGGTCTCACCCTACTAGAATCCGAAGTCAAATGTCTACTGTTTGCTGATGATCTGGTGCTTCTGTCACCAACCAAGGAGGGCCTACAGCAGCACCTAGATCTTCTGCACAGATTCTGTCAGACCTGGGCCCTGACAGTAAATCTCAGTAAGACCAAAATAATGGTGTTCCAAAAAAGGTCCAGTCACCAGGACCACAAATTCCATCTAGACACCGTTGCCCTAGAGCACACAAAAAACTATACATACCTCGGCCTAAACATCAGCACCACAGGTAACTTCCACAAAGCTGTGAACGATCTGAGAGACAAGGCAAGAAGGGCCTTCTATGCCATCAAAAGGAACATAAATTTCAACATACCAATTAGGATCTGGCTAAAAATACTTGAATCAGTCATAGAGCCCATTGCCCTTTATGGTTGTGAGGTCTGGGGTCCGCTCACCAACCAAGATTTCACAAAATGGGACAAACACCAAATTGAGACTCTGCATG